>NW_026083110.1:0-48745 GCF_020184175.1 Aphis gossypii
AATAAGAACAAAATAATGGCTAAAAAAGTAAGTAAAACAAAACATTTACAGTAAAGTAAAAAAAAAAAAAAAAATTTATTTATTTATTAATTTATTTTGTTTTAGAATATTTCATATTTGGATGATATTGAAAGTTTGCTAAAAAATGAAAAAATTGAAACTGATATCATAAATACTATTACGGTAAAACAAGATGATGATTTGATAAATGTTAAATCTCCAACTGACGAAAAAAGTTTCTAGTACTGGACCATCAGCCACTATAACCCTTAACTCGATTTTGTATCTTATAAGATACACTAGATTATGATAAATTAATTACAGTCAAATTACAATATTTTTTATATCTGAAGGTTGGTCACGCTTATTTAGACATCTGATAAGCATAAAATAATTATTTGGAGGGAAAATGTATACAGTGCTGAGTGATAAGATCATTTGATTTCAGTCATATCACAAATAAACAATATGTGAAAAATGTTGTATTTTCATTTTCATTTTTTTTTAAGTTCTGTGCTCAGAAGGAGTTATAACATAGCAATATTAGTTAAGGTAAGTCTAAAGATCATTATTATACAAACTATATTCGTTTTCATGCAGTATTTAAAGTTTCCCAACGCATTATACTTCATGTATCCCTGAAGATACAAATTATTAATTCCCTTATTTTTGTATTGTATCTCATAAGATACAAATTCATTATTTCAGTAGTTATATTTTATAAACCAAAACATCATAATATATGTAGGTATCAAATGTAGTACATAATAATTATAAGTACTACAGATATATATTTTTTTTTATTGAATGTTGAATAATGAATATCACTTATTTATAAATTTCAGATATTTTTATTAACCAAAAACATGTTTTCAAGAAGTAAAAAGATGTTAGCGCTTATAAATCCTCTATTAGATAGTAGGTCTAGTGAGGAAGATGATGAACTTGAAGTTGATCCTTTAGAAATTGATCATCTCTTAGAGATTTTAGATGAGGATTTAGTTGATGAAGTAATTACTTGTATAATTTTAGTCATATATGTATGTATTTTTTAATTATTATAAATTTTAATAAACATTTTAGGAGTATAATAAAATATTGAATGAAGAATTTGAAAGAGACTTTGAAACAGTATGTTACGATACTAGTGTATATGAATTTGAAGACGTATGTTTTACAGTATCATAAATCTTATTTATTATAATAAATTTAATTGTGTTTTACAAGCAAAATGATTTTACAATGTTTTATTTTATCATATAAGTACCAAAAGTACTTATCTCAGTTATATAATAAGAATTAACAAAAAAAATAATGGGACATACATAAATAGCTGAGGGAAATAAAACTCACGTAGATGGCGCAGGTGCTGTGTAGATTCGTCTGGATCTGCTAGTTCTGCTGTATCTGCTGTGTAATCACTATCGCGGTGAAATAAAATATAAAGATAACGCACTGTGATACTGGCAACGGGAGGGCGACTGCTGGCTGGCGTTCACAAATCGACGTATTATCAAATTACTTCGATTCGTCGTCGCCGCTCGGAATCGATTTCTTATGCTTATATGCGATCCATATATAACGGCTGTTTAGACCGTCCAGTATGGATATAAGTTAAGAAAATTGGGAAGGTTGTAATGTGCTCGAGAGTTTAATCCGTGAATAACGGCTGTGAAAACCGTCCGGTATTAAACTCCGTCGCGTACAACGGGAACAGATGTTGTTGACGACCAGCTAGGCGGTCCCCTATATCTCCTTCTGTGTCGATCGGTCACGGGGAGATGACGATTTTTGTGGTACTGTATTTTCTGCTTTTTTCTTTCAATACTTGGAATATGATGTTCTGATTTTGAATTGACAGTGTTTATATTGTGGAATTAGTCGTGTGCCAAGCTTAATTAGCATAATTTAATATTAAATTGGCAAATGATGATATCGGTGGCCGAGAGATTAATTATTGATCGTCGTAGCACGCGCTCTGTATATTGTGCTGGTTGCGGTTGTTCAGGTTTTCATACGTGCGCGCGCCACGAGAGGGCGGTAGACATGGAAGTAGGTGAGGATTTAATACAGCAGAATCTAGAAGTACCATTAGTTATTGAACTTCCTGCAACTCCAACATCTAATAATAATTCTATTTCAAATATATCAGGAACTGAATCATCTGGTTCTAGGCGGTCAAAAAGATTATTTAAATCATCTACTCCTGTTACTCTTCCTACCCCTACAGACCAACTTATTAGCCCTAATATTTGTCTTCCAAATCCAACTCAAGTAAACAAGAAAGTACCATTAAAGCATTTTGATTTTAAATGGAAAAAATTCACTAGTGAAAAGTTTAGTGTTGATATACTAATAATACAATCTTATCCAACTGTTGCGTCCCGACTAGGTCGATTCATGCATCAACGTACAAAATGAATACGTCGTGTTGTTCAAGTATAAGTTAACTGTTTATTAAAATAAGTCTTGCACGAATACAAATATTATAAGCTTAATGTAGAATATATAAAATTAGATGGTGAGTGGTGTTACAACCTGCCTCAGAAACTGATATCAAAATGACTTGAGTGGTGTTACGACCGGACTCTGAGTGTCATAGATATCCCTATTCGTTGGTTATACAGTAACCGTCTGTCGAGCTCTTGTCTCGATCCCTCTTATATATGATTTCTTACAAGAGTGGGCGGTGACTTCGTCATACGAGGGGTCCCGGAACGACTGCTTGTGTATTCTTACCCATGATTCTTATCGAATCGTTAAGACACCGAGTTTCGACTTTTGCAAAGAGACGTGTGAATTTACTTTAATTGTCAAATTATTTTATTAATATAATATTCTACTCTCTCGTGTCCTGTACTCGTGTGCCTGTAATATTAATTTTACAAGTTAGGAAATTTGACATTGTATGATCTTATGCATATAAAATAATCGATACGGACAGTATAGGTCCGTAACACAACTAATAGTTATGTCAAATCTCCTTTAGATTATTTTTTAATTTTTTTTTCTAATGATGTGTTTGAACTAATCGTTGAACAGTCCAATTTATACTGTTTTCAAAAATTTGACAAAATGTTGGGAACAAATATTAAAGAAATAAAAGACTTGGTTGTATTTCATTAATAATGGGAATATTAAAATGCCTGCATATACAGACTACTGGGCTCCATCTACAAAATATGGACAAGTTTCAAATGTAATGTCATTGCGTAGATATCAACAACTTATGAGATGTCTTCATTTTTGTGATAATAATTGCCCTGATGATTTTGATAGATTTTTTAAAGTTCGCAAGCTCTTAGACATAATTCGTAACAATTGTTTATCTGTACCACAGGGTAAAAGATTTTCTGTTGATGAAATGATGATCCCTTACAAAGGCAAAAAGGCAGGATCTAGAAAACAATATATGAAAAACAAACCTAAAAAATGGGGTTATAAAATGTTTGTTAGGGCAGGCATAGATGGCATGGTTTATGATTTTTTAGTCTATTCTGGTGACTGTACTGTGGTATAACTTTTTCTCCTCGTGAAATGAGTTATTTTGGCTTAGGACCAAGAGTGGTCATTGCACTATCGATATCAATACCAGATAAACCAATGAGTGTTATATATTTTGACAATTTTTTTACTACTCCTGAGTTAATAAGCTACTTGAGATCTGAGTTTGGTATATTAAGTTTAGGCACTATTAGAAAACAGCATCTACGAGGATGTCCTATAGTTGAAGATAAAAAATTAATGAAACAACCAAGAGTCACTTATGAATACCTTTGTGATAAATCCAAAAAAGTTATAATTTTAAAATGGCTTGATAATAAGGTAGTTAGTTTTAATAATAATAATAATAATAATAATAATAATATTTATTTTGCAAAACAACAACAAGTGACACATTATATAAGTAAGTAAAATAATTATTTGCAGCACCCCCTAAAAGCAAAGCTTGTGTTGGGGGAGCGGTTCTTATATTATATTAACTTAAAATTAATACATAAATAATAAATTAGTAACAGTTGTTATTAATAAGTACCAAAGTATATATATACAATATTATAACCAGAGTAAAGATAAGAGTATAAAAAACAAAATATATTATATTTAAAAACATAGTATTGAAGTTAACAAATTATTATATAATAGACAGATCAAGATTTTTAACATACTTTTTGAATGACTTTAAATTATTAAAATGGCTAATGTTGATATTTAGGATTTGACACAGTTTTAGACCGTTATACAAAACACTCTTTTGACCAAAAACTTTATTATAATTAGGTAGGCATATGTTAATATTATGTTTATATCTTGTATAATGATCATGATCAAAAGAAATAATTAAATGTTTATTTTTATAAAGTAAAACAAGTGTATTAAAATTAAAAATATGCCTAAAATCCATAACTTTTAGTTCTTTATAAATTAATGTAGTACTTGTTTGAAATGAAAGATTTAGAAGATATTTAACAATGCAGTTTATAGTTGTTAATAATCTAGATAGATGATTGTTGTAAGTTCCTCCCCATATTGATATACCATAAGTAAAAACTGATTGTACCAAGGATAAGTAAATAATTCTTTTATATGAGTTATTAAAAATATATTTGACTTCTTTAAAAATGAAAAAGAACTTACGTAAAATATTGTTTAAGTAATTGATATGACTATCCCATTTAAATCTACAATCTAGAATTAGGCCAAGGTATTTTACCTCCTTAACATTTTCAAGAATAACACATTGTGACTTACATGTATTGCTAAAAGCTGAGACACATTTTAGTGAATGGACTATTAATTTGTTAGTATTCAAAGTATTACACTTTTGTGGATTAAACAAAATGTATTTGGACTTCAACAAGTTTAGTTTTAATTTATTTTTGCAAAACCAGGTATAAATATTATTTAGGATTCTATTTGCTTCATAATACAAACTATCTGTTGTTTGTTCAGATAATAAAATCGCAGTATCATCAGCATAGCTTAGAATTTCGGTATTTAAATTAGTATTGATTTTAAGTAGATCATTTATAAAAATTATAAATAATAAGGGACCTAGGACTGTGCCTTGTGGTACACCACAAGATACTTCTAGAATATCACTATATTTATCATTTAGTTTAACTCTTTGAGTTCTATCACCTAAGAAGGATTTAATTAAATTATTAGGTAAACCACGAATACCTGCGTTTTCTAATTTAAACATCAATAGCTTATGATTCACACTATCAAAAGCTTTCTGTACATCTAAAAATATACCCATTACCTTATTATTATTATCAATATTATTCCTAACAAAGTTGTCTACCTTAAAAGTGCATCTATAGTAGATAATCCAGGCCTGAAGCCAAATTGACATTTGGAAAAGAAACATTTTTTATTTAAAAAATCAAGTAATCTGTTTTTTATACATTTTTCAAAATTTTTGATAATGTTAGAGATATGGATCGGCCTATAATTGCCACACTCTAGTTTGTTACCTGCCTTAAATAAGGGAATTACAATACATTTTTTAAAATTTGATGGATATTTACCTGTTGATAGAGATTTGTTGAAAATAATTGACAATGGTAATGAAATGGTTTTAGATGTTTTTTTTAGTATGTAATTAGACAAATTATTTTCATAAAAAGAATTATAGTCTTTTATTTTATTTAAGTGTAACATTATTTCATCACTATTTATTGGTTTAAAAAACAAACTATCATTTATAATTTCATGGTCATTAGGTACATGATTTATGTGTTCTATTTCTAAATTATTCCCAACATTGATAAAATATTCATTTAATGTATTACAGATTTCTGTTTTTGATTCAGTATTACAACCGTTTTTCATTGTTATTTTATTAATATCACATGTTTTGTTTTTAGTTGATTTACCTATTACCTCATTAATAATATTCCATACCTGTTTAACATCAGATTGAGCTCTTAATAATTTACCTTGATAAAATAATTGTTTAGCTTTTCTTATTAATACATTTAATATATTTCTATATTTATTATAGAATTGTTTAAAGCGTGTATCAAAAGGCCTCAATTTCAATTTCGCAAACAATTTTTCTCTATTTCTTATAGAAGTTATTATACCGGTTGTAATCCATTCTTTTAGCTTTGACATTTTTTTCGATTTAAATTTATTTATAGAAATAGTTGAATGATAAATAAATTTATTTATTTTAGAATTAAAAACCTCGAGCATAGAATCAACATCATCAAAAGACATAGTGGAACACCAATTTTCTAAAATAATAAATTTATTTAAAAGTTCGATATTTATTTTTTTTATATATTTTACATTTTGACAATTATTTTGGACTTTAAACATTTCGTCAGATAACATTAGTGTTGTAGCATAATGATCAGTTATATCACATCGTAATATGTTTGAACTAATTTTATTTGATTCTACATTTTTAACAAATATATGATCAATGCAAGTATTTGAGGACTCAGTGATTCTGGTAAAATTATTTATACATGATATGTATTCATGTTTAGCCAATACGTTTAAGTAATCATTGCTAATATTTGAAATTTTCATTATATCAATATTAATATCGCCACATAAAATATTTAGATAGTTATTTTTATTCTGAGATAAGAAAAGGTCAAGATTATTGATAAAATTTTCAAGATTATCATTTGGCGATCTATATATACAGATTAAAGAAAATAATAATTCATTAGATTTGATTTTAAGATGTATTGAATTACAATTTAATATAACATTTTTTTCAATTTGAAGAATATTTAGGGATTCTTTAATTAATATTGTGACCCCATCACTTTTATTTAACGTTCCCAGCGAGTTTATAGATTTATAACCATTTAAAGTAAATTCAACATCATTCAAAAGCCATGTTTCACATAATACAATTATACTAAAATAATTTTTTATTGAACCTAGCAACATAGCTAGTTCATTGAAATGATTATTTATACTTCTTATATTTATTTGGAAAAATGATAGATTAACATTTGATAGGGGGATATCCGCTATAGAATCTACATAATTTGAATTAATATTATTTATATTTAAAAGCTTATCAATGTTCAATATATTATCATTCATTGGAAATAGAAATTATTATTCTTATATTTAATTATATTGAATGTGAAAAGTACTAACTATAAGTTTTCGATGTCTTGAGATGATTTAATTTTCATTATTTTGGAAACATCGTTTTTCCTTACAAGAATATCAGCATTAGACAACCATACAAATTTGATATTTTTTTCTTTCGCAGCGCGTCTGGTTTGTGAAAAAAGTGTTCTTTTTGATTTTGTAAGACGTTCATTAATATATATTTTTTCTTTCGGCCAATTATTTTTTATAATATCCGCTGTCAAATTCATAGATCTAACTTTGCGAATTAGATCTTTGCGCATGCCTAGTGTTGATAATTTCGCCGTTATAATATTTTGCTTAGATACCAAAGAATTTATTCTATAGGCTTCAATTACTTTACATTCCGTATTAGTAATTTTACCAATTTCTTCCACAATATCAATACAATTTTCATTAGTTGTCTTAGGTATACCTATTATGTCCACAGATATACCTAAATTATGTTGTTCAATTTCATCCATTTTAGATTTCAGTATACAAACTTCATCTGAGAGCCGTTTATTCTCAGCAATTATTTTTTCATTTGCAAGTTTTATATTTTTTAGTTCACTCACAATAGAATCAATTTTATTATTAAAATTGTCAAATTGTGAGCTCATAAAAGAAACTGAACTCATGAGTTCCTCAATATTTTTTTCCATAGAATTAACCGAGTTTACCTTGTTTTCCATTTTTTGATTTTTAGGAGATTTTTGAAATTTTTGAATATCAGTTTGGCACTCAGTGCAATTGAATCTTGCTTTCGTATTATTTGACATTTTTTTAAAATTAATTTCAGAGTAGCCCGCACAATAGAAGTGCAAAAACTTTTTGCAAGTAGAGCACTCTAATATGTCATCCTTATGTGTAGAAGTATCAAAACATTTGACACACGTAAAAGACATTGCGAACGAAAATAAAAATAAATTGAAAAACGAACGAAAAATACCGTAGATTAACGATATAAAATCGTTAGGTTAGGTTAGGACCTGTTTAGTTAGCCAGTTCCTATACACAGGAAAGTAAATCGAACACTAACATTATAAAACGATATTCAAAAGATACAAAAAAAAGGGTGCCTGTTCCATACCCTAATATAGTTAAAGAATATAACACCCACATGGGTGGTGTCGATTTAGTAGATATGTTAGTTAATAACAAATAATAAATAAACACCTGAAAGCTTTGACAAAGTTTGCTGCATTATCAGTCACAATGAGAGTTGTCTTATTCTGAATATTGAACTCTGATAATACTTTGTCAATCATTTCAGCTAAATTGTCATAATAGTGTTTTCCATACATTCTCCTACATGCAAGTCCTTTTGATACACGCTCTAATGTTGTTGGGTTCAACCAGTGTACTGTGAACCCCATGTAAGACCTTTCAAAAAATAGCAATAGGTAATAATATATTAATATATGCAATTATTATTATAGTATACATTTGTTGTTATTAATTATTATCTACCTATACAATTAAAAGAATACAGTTTATAATAATTATTATAATATTATGATATACCGTGTGTTCACCAATTTAGGGAACACGGAATTTCTTTATTATTGGTTACTTTTTGAATATTTTTACGATTTTTTTTTTTATACGCGTTATAAACAAGATTCACATAATATGGATATACAATTTGTAACGTCACAGCATTTTTTGCAGTCATATTATCAATGTCATAAACATACCTGTACCCATATTACCGTTAATGAACACACCTTATTTATATTGTTATGAATATCGCGCGCTAATGAAGAAATGACCGCAGTGCTATGCAATAAATGTTCCCCGTCCCCCCCGTCATCATGCAGTGTTCGTCGTCGACGTGCCGCGGTTGCCCGCCGCCCGTCACCTCCGGCGTTTTTGTCGCGTCCGTCGGTGCACTCGCCGCAGTCCAGTTATTAAAATTCCACATTATTGTAAAAGTCCCGCAACACGCCTACCCTGAGCTTCCCCACCTCAACATCTCAGCCATCAACATCGGCCATCATCCAGCCAGCTTCGTCGGACTGCCGACACTTCGTTTTCCAACGCCATTTGTACCAGTCGTGGCTCTCTTTTTTTCGTGTGCTCAGTCTCACCGATAGTCCAACTGTCCAGAACACGTGTCCACAAACACATACATACCCGGCGAAGTTTTTTTTTGTTTTTCCTTCAACATCGTTGCGTCCACGCCATGATGGGCTAAACGACACCACGGGCCCGACGTCGGGCGAAGCAACTCTCAGCCACTGACCAATGCAGATGGGCCGTGTAGACCGCGTGTGTGTCGACGGCCATCCGGTCAACCGCTAGCAGCCTCGTCGTCCATCAAATACCTAATATTGTAATGTATTAAAATACCCCCCCCCCCCATATTTCCCTCTTATTTGTGTTAGGAGAATTTTTTTTTTATGTGTCCACCGTTGTGTCTGGTGCAGTTCCTTTTTTTTGCTACCTCCCATCCTTACCGTCCTTAGCGATATGCCGGACGGTAACCCTATAGTTGGCGAAGTAAAATTTAATATAAAAATCATCTGTGTTCCGCCGAACCTCGTGGGCTGATCCGTGGGTTCGCTCCGTCCAAAACAAATACTTTTTCTTACCTAATTCCCGTCCCATTTTCTATTATACTCATACGACTGCCATGTGCCCACATTATTATGTATGCCGTACTATTATTATTATTCACAAATATTTATTGTTGCACGTTGTAAAATACAAGACCTCTAATTACCCTAACTTTCTTTTTATTTTATTTATATTTTCTTTTATATTATGTTTTCTTTTTTTCCCTCTTTAAATAAATCTTTGGCGTTCATTCGCCACTGCGTGTACAAAGCCTATGAGCTCCACCGACTTAGCCTTCGGGCTAACACGCGGTGCGGCTCATAGGTCACGACCGAAGTGTTCCCCTTTGGTCGTGGGTAGCTTTTGGTAGCCTAGCAAACTACCAAATTCTTACAAATTATTTAATTAAAATTGATATGTTAATCTTGTTTATAACACGTATAAAAAAAATATTAAGAAAATAACCAATAATAAATAATTATAAATGGTTATATGTATTTTATAATGAATTGTAAAAATGTATTATTTATTAAAATTGAAATGACTCTCATTCAGTCAATTTTGGTTTTAGTAATGGACCATTGGCCAAAATTACTAAAAAAAAAAATCAGTCTATCTGAATTTGGTATCAAAAACACCGGGTACTATTTAAAAAAAAATTAGATGCATTGCGCATGCACGTACCATGAGGGTTAAAAATTTGAAATTTATCTGAAAATGTGTATTTATATGCCACTAGCTTGCAAACAAAAATTCGATTTATTCCAACATAATCCGGCCGAGAAATTCAGTGTTTCCTAAATTGGTGAACACCCGGTATATTAGAAATGTCAAATGTTTTGGCACACCTTTGTAATACAACATAGAATAATATTTAACTTACTTGCGAAATATGGACCAACAATCTGCAGTGATGCACACATAATTAATTTTGGACAGTTCTTCTTTCAAAAATACAATCATATCATTATATTCGGTTATAATTTCTCGCATAAAATTTCTTCGGGATGCTAGAATTTTGTTGGATGTCAGCTTACAATATTTAATCAACGCTGGATGCTCTATTAAAGAAAAGGGCGATACTGTGCTCACAATTAATTCAATATTGGCTTTGTCAAATTCTGTTTGGCTTAGTTTTTTTGTAATTTTTCCCACTTCATCTAGTTTTAACTGTTTCCTTGTTACAAGGTTATTATCAATATAAGGCCTTTTTTTCCCACACATATTAAATTCAGACAATTGACTAGGATGAATATGCTGCAATTGTTAAATAATAAAGAATTTTTTATTTTTATCTATTAAGAATATGTACTTTACTTTTTAGAAGGTAAATTATTAACTAATAAATAATAATATGTCTACTTACTTTAATATGGCTTCTTAAATTAGAATTAGAAGTTGTTGAGGTAGAGATCATTTTTATTTTCGGAATGCATAGCAGGCATTGAAATGTAATGTTACCATTATTATTACTATTGCCTTCAGTATGCGACATTTCTTTAAAATATTTTTTTAAATGACTCCATTTCGACCTATTTGTGTCACTGTTATCCAAGTTGTTACTTAAATCCATATTTTAATATTTGTTCAAAAAACTGAGTTTACAAATTAATCAAATTATATTAACGCGTAGTAAATAATAAAAAAAAATATAATAAATGGTTGTAAATCGTGAGACAGGGAGGGAATTAGGTTTCCCCATTGCTGCCTCCCTGTACGCATCGTTTATTTACGAAAAAACAAATGGTTACAGAATCAGTGTTGGGAATTATCTAGATAATTTTATCTAGATAAAATATTTTCAAATAAATTATCTAATAAAGTATCTAGATAATTATGTTACGATTTATCTAATGTTTAGCTTAGATAAAAATTGGGCTTATCTAGATAATTATTAATTTTATACCTATTATAGTGTCCTTACAAATTATAAAACCAATGTTACTAAATTTAAAATAAAATATATTATTTATAATTAGAAGAATATATTTCTGGTTATTATTGTCAACCACGATTAAAAATATACTTTAATAATATACTTTAATTATATCTTTAATCGTGTTATCAACCGGCGATATTACAATAATACAAGAACCCGTGTGCGGGCGTGCACTATACACATTATCTACAAGCAATAATGGGTATAATTAAAATAAAATATTAGGTATTGGTTTATTTACCAATTCATTTTCAAAATACACCAAAATTAAATTCGTCGATACCATATTTGATAATGTAGGAGTCAAACACTCTCTGATGGCCGATTATTGAAAATAATAAAGAATTAAAAATAGTTTAAATAATCATATACATTACATCTTAGTTCTTATTTCATGAGACATGAGTAATGTCTTGTATAGGTACCTATACACTAAACTTACTTAACAAATTGAAATATATGTCATATCAAGAAAATTAATTTAATTTATGAAAAATAAAAGTAGATTTATGGTTAGATGATATTTAATTTAAAATAAAAATTATTATATTTTATAATATATAGTATAATTACTATAATTATAGGTTATAATATATAGTACATCTCAATTCCAGTTCTACATAGTGGACAGCGGTAATATGGTCTGTGTTCGTTTGAAGGCATTCTTGTATAGCTTTCATAACAAGGTCCACACAGGCCTTGATGTAAACATGGATAAGCTATTACTGTTGGTGGACTGTACAGGCATATGTAGCATGTTTCCTCTACTATTGGTATAACTTTAAAATAATAAAACATCTTTATTTTTAATCAATTATTTAAGCTAGAAACACATTTCAGATAATTACTACTTACATGTCAACTCTTCACGTTCAACGTGATTAACTGATGGTGCCACAGGTTGTTCGTTAAATGAAACTTCTTCATCTGAATAATCTGCATCAAGATTATCAAAAACTAAAGACAATAGATTTATTCGTTAGTATATTTTATTTGTAATTTGTATAAGTAATATTATAATAAAAATCATACGATCTCGAGGAACATGCACTACTGGTCTACGTGGTAAAATTCTTCTTATAATTTCGTCACGAATCAGTTCCTGATAGTGATCGAAGTGCAGTGGTACTATAGCTGGTGCTTCGAGTAGTGGTACCTGTGGTGAAACAGCTGCAGGGATCACAGGAATAGCTTGATGTTGTAGTTCCTGATGTTGATCAATAGGTAGTGGAGCCCGTGGAAAGACAGCAGCAAGAAGTATATCAATGGCTTGATTTTGAGGCCGTATTACACCAAAAGTTGGTGTAGAATGCCTAGCACATATTAAAAATTCTGCCATTGAGTAGCGTCCTTCTGCAAATAGCCTCAAAGATCTATCCATATTTGACGTTGAGGTTCTCTTACTTGTCTACCATCAGTAGCCTCATCATAATCTCTCAAAACACCATTTGAGTAAGTAATGAGCCCCTCTGAACATATAAAATTGTAATATATTTCTTTTCTAGTGTTAAATAAATAAAAATATAATTACTCAAAAACACCCATAGATCAGGATTGTGCCGATTTTGCATGTGCATCTGGAGATGTCGGTGACTTACTTCCAACACATTGTTGGTTCGCCAAACAGTGTCACTGACTGACAATATATCAGCATTAATTCCTATTGACAATGCAGTAGAGTAAGTAGTTATACATTTGTTTAATTTTATGAACAAAATATAAACTATTATTTTGGATTTTACAGACCTGCAAGCCATGTTGATCGATAGTATTCAAACAGTAATGAAAAATTGTAATCATTGTTATTGCTAATCAATGATTGCACATTCTCAATATAATATTCTTTTACTGTTTCAAAACCTTCAGCTATACAATTTTGGGGCAGCAATGGCAGTGCCATCAACATATGCACAGTGTCATAGGCTCCTCGGTTGTTACTACATATTTCAACCAATCCTAAATATTAACTAGTTTTATTAATCGACTATACATTTTATTTATTAATGAAAAAGGTAATTTAGACTTTAGAGTTAACTTACCTATGTTTGAAACTTTTCTCCAAACTGCTTGGGGGTAATGAAACCAGCAACTTCTAATAGTGGTATATGGAAATATAGTTCTGATAGCAGCTATAGCTGCTCTTTCAAAGTCAACTATTATAATTTGAGGTTGCCACTCTGGCACTACACTCAATATTTTATTGAAAAGTGCAGTGTATGCCCTTTCTGTTTTCCTTGACATCAATGCAAATCTTATAGGAAATCCCCGAAAAAAATTAATTTTATGTATCGATTTTAAAAATAACTTAAAATAATCTAAATAGTAAAATGATTGTTTACTAATTCAATAGTATTTATTAACAAATTACATACAAAACTTACAGTATTAAACGCTATGCCCATTATGACATATAATTGGTGGCATTCGTTTCCAAAACTTGGTGAACTGGAAAATGTGCCATCCAATAAAAAAGTTGAACCAGTCCTAAGTAAACTAAATTATTATATAATAAGACAGTGCTTAAATGTAATTATTAATTATTAGTTATTTGAAATAAAATTTATTTTATTTTATAGTTACTTTTTGATTTCAGGCAAAATGAAAAGTAAAGTGGTTCCTTCCTGTGGAGTTGTACCAACAATGCCACAGTATATTGATTGATTATGTATCATAGACAAGTGCGCATAATCTCCAGTTAACTGCACGTGAAAATCAGTCATAGACTGAGGAGTGATTGGATGAATTCGTCGTCGATGTCTACGCATTGTTCTATGCAATGAGATAAATGAACCGACATGAACATTTACAAACTCCGCCATACCACATGTCTTAAAATGTATTTTTGATATTAAAATTTGAAAATTGAACTTACAAATGTATTTACCAAAAAAAATATATTAATATTGTGTATACATTTAGAAATAATGTAAAACTTTTTATAGGTGTTCTTATAAATAAAGCTAGTCGACAATAAATTACATTTTACTTTTTGATTTAAAACTTAGTAACGCTCTTATTTATATGTACTATATAGGTACTTCATTGTAGATGAAACAGAGAGAAATTTGCTCATTCTGTGTCCGCTGGTTACAAATTTAATTAATTATAAAGATTTTAAATTACACTAGTTTTCCAATTAAATAATAAAACTAGTAGATTTAGCTTCTTGGTTCTTTTTAATATTGTTACAAGTGTTTTCTTAAAAACCGATTTTAATCTTTATGTATTTTTTCAAAAAAGTTCTATATTTAGTAGTTACTTTAAAATAAAAACATGACTGTTAGTGTTAAATTAGCAGTTTTATTTGTAGGTAAATATAGGGTTCATCTTTTAAAATAAAAACTATTGAAAATGGTTGAATAATAAGTAAATGAACAATTTTTAAGGTTTAATTTTTCAATTTCATTAGGAACTTACCCACCTAAATTTGTATATAATAATATTAGCTTAAAACTAAATGAAGCTAGCTAAAAAAAAAAATGCAGGTCTTTTTAGTAAGGTAACTCTTATAAAAAATTGAGACAGATGGTATAAATTCTTATGAAATTACCTTTGGTAACACGCTCAAAGATCAGCGAGGAAGCCAGAATCAAAAGAGACTACCTACTATAAAATACCTACTGTTATACAGAAAAAAAAATATTTAAATATTGGGGGCCAGTAGATAGTCTTATAAGAGTGAAAGTACTTATTTCATGAACTATATGGTGGATGTAGTTGATTTGAAAGCAATAAATAGGTACATTTTAATTTATGATTGATAAATTTATAAATCATTTCTTTTGATACTGGGCAAAAGGTATAATTTATATACAATCGAGTCTCGATAACTCGAATTTCAAGGGAGTTAAAAGTTAATTAGACTTATGTATTTTTCGAGTTACAAACATTGTATTAAGTGTATAAGAATTTCATAGGGACAAAAATAAATTCGAGTTATCGAAACTCGACTATACTACCTACCTACATATCGTTAAATAAGCCATCAAAATTAAACAAACACACATTATCAATAGGATGTCAGCATTGCGTATATTTGTTTTCTCTCAGACTCACGTGCAACATAGATAAAAAAAGTTACATAAAATCATTTGTTTTTTTTTTTATGATTTTTGAATAACCTATTACAATTGTATATTAGGTGGAAACTAGCAAGGATGGAAAGTGTAGTAATTCATTCACAAGTTCTACGTCCTGCTAAATAGTTAAACATAATATGTTGACTAAGTATTTAACATTACAATTGATCTTTTTTGTCATCATAGGTATTTGTAACATAAAATGGCATTTTACTTAATTTCCATATTATATCAAGTCTTTCAAAGATTTAATCATTACTAAATTGTTTTTGTTTTAAATTAGCTTTTTTTTTACACGGAGTTATAACGAAGTATTTTTGGTGTGATAACAAGTTGTTAATAACAACTATTTTTAATTATTATTATTATTATTATTATTTTACAATTTTAATAGTAATATAAAAGGAAATAATAATAAAAGTATAAACACGTCGCGAACAATCGAGTGCAAGTCACGAAATGGTTTGTTTTTGCAATTGTCAGTTGTCAGTTTGTCACCATAGAGTAATAAGTAGATAGTGGGTACGTTCAGTACACTTTTTGATTTGATCAAGTATTTTTCTTATTATTCTTAATGTACGGGCCGAGTACGGACAATAATAGGCCGTGATGCCCGGTCACCAAATACTTCGTACGCTACAACTCACACAACCGACCGACCTGTGTAAGGTGTGTATGTGTGTATTCTTAAATGCTAACACGGATAGGTAACTCTAATAAAAATGGTAACTCAAATTGGCGATGGATAATAAAATATAATAATACAAAATATGCGGCCTGCTTGGCCTAACAATAAAATACATATAAGATAATAAAAATAATACTACGACCCTTTTGGCCCAACAGGTAAAAACATAATAAATTAAATTGACGGTTTGGCACAATTAATACTCTAAATAATAATAAAACAAATAAAAACAATAATATAAAATAACTCACACTTTTGTCGGTGCTCGGCTGGCCAGCTGCTACCTAGGCTACAATAATTTCACACACACAGATATAAATAATTTAAATAATGCACGAGAAAAAAGGAACTAATAAATAAATATAATAATACAAAATACGTAAAATTGGTGGCGATTAGCTCGCACACAATTTATAATATAATATAATACGTAACAAGGGTGACGATTAGCGCCCAAACAATAAAATAATGAAATAATGAGTGTATAATAGTAGCGATTTGCGCTCTATAAAAAATATATGCACTAGTGGCGATTCGCGCCACGACAAAATAATAAAAAATACAAATAAGTGGCGATTCGCGCTACTCAGTAAAAATATGGTTCACGTTGACAATGCGTAATACGAATAAGGTACGATCGAGACTGACTTAATTACAATATAAAAACTTATGCCTTTGGCTATGATAATGAAATATAATATTAAATTAATATATAACCGGTATTGGACGGCGGCCGATAGCGCGTTGCCGTTGGTACGTAATTTTTAACATATTATCTAAGAATTCACGGCGACAATAATACGATAGGTAATTAAACATTAAACAGATATGACATAAAAGTAAAATAATCACAGACACATATAATAAATCAAGAACAATAACGGACGACGTACGTGAGTGTCTGTGCGTGTGTGTGTCGGACGGCCGGTTATCGCGTACTAGTCTGCGTTATTCGCGATCGCATATTATTTGGGCGTCAACACTTAATAAATATTAAAAAATTAAACTAAATGATAAAATTAAAGATTCTATTGATAATTTACCATAATAATAAGATTATTATGGTTATAATTATTATGTACGTTCAGTACACTTTTTGATTTATCAAGTATTTTTCTTATTATTCTTAATAAATATTAAAAAAATTAATATAAGTGACTAGTTTCAAACCAATAGTACTAACTATTTTATTATTTTGAATTAGACAAATAAAATTATTATAATATTTAGGGCCAGTTGTACCGTTCCGTGGTTAAACATTGATTAGCTCAGTGGTTCTCAACCGGTGTGTCGCGTATTACCATGGTGTGTGTCGCCAAAATATTATATTATTTATATATTAATACATTACATATAATTTCATTTGACATAATATATGATATTATTTCAGCATTATGATGAAATAGTAAAACCCAGAGATAAAAAAAACAATTATGAAGATATTCTTACCTCGTAATGATTTCGACGTAATCATAACTGCAGTCTGCAGATAAATAGTAAATTGGCATTATGTGTATATGTAGGTACGTAAATAAGCACGTTCTCACTATTCTCATTCGTGATCACCGTGTTGTGCGCATTGTGTCTGTGTAATTTCGTTATATTTTCATATTTTCTTATACATACCATATTAAAAAAGGTACATTAAGTATGGACAAATTTATAATTAAAAAAGTTTCAACTACGGTTAACACTAGCACTGATGGCTCCACTAATTTGTCGTTAGCGTCTTCATCAACAATTAATGACAAAACAGTAAAGCGTCGTAAGTATAATGACAACTATTTAAATTTCGGATTTACGTTTACTGGTGATGATAATAATCAAATACCTCAGTGTATTGTATGTGGCGTAACTAGGGCACTATAGAACATAGGTATGCTACGCCGCCATTTTGCGACTCATTTATCAGTTTATCACTTATCATTTACTCATATTTATTATTTATTGTGCGTACTGCGTATTAATCTTACGTATTAATTGTTTTTATTGAAGTTTTCTGTTTAAAATTTAAATACTTTATACTTCTAGATAGTTATTAAATGAAACTCTAAATATTATACTCACAAAAACTAGGTAAATAGCAAGTAGCAATCTACCAAATTATGAGAAATATTTTCCGTGACTTCAAGTATTATGTAAGTAGATAGGTATTCAATTACATTATGATTATCGACACTTATAACTAAAAATGTGTTTACTTTATAAACTATTTTTTTTAAATATTGGTAAATACTCTCATTACCTAACTAAAATACACATTTAATTTGCATTTACAGCTAGTCAACTTACATAGTTTAATTCACTACTTCTCTAACTGAAGACAGAATTATAATGAACAAAGTATGTTACAAAATGTTGCATTAGAAATAAAATATGCCTTTTATGGTAACATCTTTGTATTAACGAATATTTTTCAGATGAATAATATTCAAACTGATGATGCAGATGGAGCATTTGTTTACTATAATGACTTAAATATGGAGAGAAATAAAGAGCTTCTTCTTACTCTACGACAAGAAAATGGACAACTTCTTAAAAAATTAAATATATTAAATGAAGCAATTGATGTTCTTAAAGACAATAATAGTGAAGAGAAAATTACTTATTATGATAAGGTGGATTTTAATAAGTAACTAGCACTTAGCAGTGTTGTAAAATATTTGAGTAAAAGTATTCAATTACTTTTTTTTAATATTAAATACTAAAATACTTTTTTTAATTATTTTAATGGTATGTGCTATGTATATTTTAAATTCAGTCTTATAAAAGCATTCACAATGTTCACAATTCAAATTGCTTTCAATTTTAACTTCTCCTTCATACAGTCATTAAACAAATATATGTATATAAATATTAGAACTTAATTAATGTTAAAACAATATTTTGATTGCATTGATTAAAAAATTATACTTTCAATACTGTTTTTAAATATAGTTTATAATTGCAGTTTTTTTCTTTAAGTGAAGTATAAAGAAAATGTAGGTACCCACTCATAATCGTATCAGTGAAATGAATAATTATTGTAACTTTAAAATTTAAATATTAATATAACTAACAAAATATATTATAGTATCCTATTCTCCCCAGTGACCTACCTAAAAATAGCAAAGGTCCTTATCATGGCTAATAGCTATCTTTTTTTTTCTGAAGTAAAAAATGTGTTCTGTCCCATTCATATTTCTGGAAGACGAATGGTACTTTAGGAGGTCAAAATATACATTAGTGCTACATGTTTTTGACATTAAATATTATGTTAATGACTATTGTAAGTACATAAGTATATATATAAACAAAATTAAATAATCAGTCTTTAATTCTTATTATAAACAAACAAATAAACAAATATTGATATATAACATAGAATATAAAGTATAACTTATAATGAACAAATAATATTAATATTTATGCTACATTTTTTTTTTTTGGCAGACGCTGTACCGTACATATTCTTCCTTTTTTTACAGTCAACTGAAAAATTGACTGCAGTATATGATCGTATACAAAAAAAACGTTCAACAATTCTTTGTTTCATTTTGCAACCTTTAGAGCACAATGGAAAAATTATATCAATATCTGATATAATTTTTTTAATAAGCTCAGTACATGAATTTCTTAAAACATTTTATATTTACTATAGAAAATTTCACAATGTAAAATAAGCAACAATACATTTGTACAAGGTACTTTAAGTCCTCCCTTATTCAATGTGTTACTAAAGAATTTAATTGCACCATAAAATTGGTTATCTGGTAAATTATCCTGGAGAAATACACAACAATCATTACAACCTACTCCTAATAAATGATTTGTTATGCTTCCTCCTAAATGGTATAAATGATTCAATTCATATATTTCAAACTGGGAAATCAATTTACTTTTATGTAATGTGACAAAAATCTCTGATGGAATGTTATTCAAATTGTTCACAGAAGAATATAAATTATTGCTTTTACATTGTGAATCATTGCTTTGTCCAGTTTTTTTAAAAAAATCAATTAGAAAAATATCATTATCATTGCAATAATTACTTCGTTCCACATATGAAATAAACTGAGACGTTGAAATAAGTTTTAGAGCTTGTAGACACTGAAAGGCTGTTGGTGTTGCTCCAGCTTTTCTCCGTATTTGTGAGAAAATATTCTCAATTGCATCTTGAGTTAATCGGTGACAGAGAACAAAATCATCAAACCGTTATTGAACAAGGTTTCACAAATTCCAATTATGCTTAGAGTAGCCATAATTATTCCTGCATTTAATGGTTTCCAGCCATGCCCAAAAACAGTATTTTCAGTTATTGTAATTATTTTCAGAAGAAAGTCATACTTCTTTTCCTTATTACGTTTGGTAATTGATGTTTTTCTTACTTTAGATGTAGTCAAACTGAACCACTCCTGAATTAATCGAATAAAATGTGCTGTCGTGATTGCATCTGATGGCAGTACATTCAATTTAACAGCTAATTCAATAGCAGCAGCGGTTTTCAAAGAGAAAAATCTAATTGCAGCACCAACGTGCATTTTCTCAAAATTACTTGGCCACATATCTTCTCGCTTTAGATGATGCAATGATCTTAGTTCTTTGTTTGAATTTATTTCATATTCCCACAGTGAGACCACAAAACTTCCTTTCACTACTTGAGAAGACAGACCCTCATTTTCACAATATTCTTTTGGTAAAATAATATCATTTTTCAATAAAGAACTTTTTAGGTTCTTCAGAAGATGGCAGATGTCAGGCATAATAAATATATTATGACTGTTGAATTCAAATGTATTTTTTCGAATGCCATCTTTCTTCACTTTAACATCTAATGAACTCCACAAGGCTCTATTGGTGTTTCCCATATCAGATGACAAAGTTAAAACATGTATTCCACAGCTTTCAACTGATTCAATACACTGCTGAATAAATAATCAATCATTTAAATGGCAACCAATAACCTGCTTCCATTTGTTTTTAAGTCCTCTTATAATTACTAGTAGAAGTTTACCACCCAGCATATTATCATTACCGAGGGTAATAAATCCGAATGTTTCTGTACTATTTTTGTCATAACTAAGTTGCTTACTTACTTCCATCTCATCAACACTCATAACACAGGAACGGTCATTACTGTCCATTGATTGAACTTTATGCTTGAGTAACTCTAGTACATCATGAAAAATACCAAATTTTAATTTAAATTCACGAAGCCGTTTGGTTAATGTAGTGTAAGCAGGAATAGGGTAATTTGTATCTCGTAGATACTTGTATCCATGAACTCCAAGGGCAAATCTTAGCTTTAACCCTTTAATGATTGTTTCCTTTGACCATTCTCGTGGAGTTTTTTTGGTAGCTGCAACCTGATCATCATTGAGAAAAGAACGTAATGTAGCATCTTTTTCCTCAATTATGTTTTTTAAATTTGTGTTTTCCATCTGGAGACGTGCAATTTCATCATTCTATTTCAAAACAAATATGAATATATATACAGATTTTGGTATTGGTTTATACACAGTAAACTTATTATGAGTAATTATAATAAACTAATGCATGACTATTATTTATTTAATTTAAAATAACGAATACCTAGCTTAAAATAGCTTTATTTAAGAATTAAATGTGTCTAATAAATATCACTTCGGTATCACTTTAAATTAACATTATATCAATTGGAGTATGATGATGATAAAAATATAAGACCTGAATACTTAATATTTCTTTCAGATAATAAAATAAATAATACAAATAATAACCATATAATAGGAAAAAATTAATTTAGCCACACTAAAAAAAAATATTCTAATTTAAAATGTATAGAAATTAGTTACAGAAATCATTTTTGATTTTAATTAATATGCTTAAGCAGTACCTAGTGCAGTACCTATTTTTAAAATTGTACATTACTTACAACAGAATTGTCAGTTATGTTAACACAATCATCTGATTGACTCGACGACATAGTTGTTGTGGTTGATATGTTAGTTGTTTCCATTGCAGTATTCTGAAAAATTAGTTATTATAATTTGCAAGTATTAATGATGATAAAACATAAGATCTGAAAAACAAAACTTTTAATGTCATTTTCAGTAAAAAATTGATATGTACTATAGCAGTTGTGACACAAAAATAAGAAGAAATGATTTTGCCATACTAAAAAAAAATATTCTTACATACCTACCTACGGTACTTACCTACTTAATCAGTATATTTAAAATTGTTTATTACTTACAGCAGAATTGTGAGTTATGTTAACACAAGCATCTGGTTGACTCAAAGATGTTATAATTGTTGAGGAGAAAGGTACTGGTTTTCTTTACAGTTTTCTAAAAAATTAGAGTTACCTATTAATTTGAGTAGTACTGATGATGATAAAAATATAAAATATGAGATCTGAAAAACTGAACTTTCAGTAAATCATTAATACCTAATAAGTACTTAAACAGTTAAACCACAAACATTGCAAACAAATATTTTAGTATATAAGAGAATAACTTTTTTAGTTATTAAATTTGAGATAAAATTAACTTAAATGTTTATTATCTTATATATAAAAATGAATCGCAAAATTTGGTAAGCGCATAACTCAACAACGCCTGGACCGATTTCGCTCATTCTTTTTTTGTTTGGGTCGTAATTGTCAGGAGAAGGTTCTTACGGACGAAAAATTTGAGAAAGTTATCGGGTTAGAGAAATATGACGAGGTGGTGATGAAATTACAGAGGCGCCATCTATCCAGCAAATAGTCAACTAAATTATTTTTGGTAGTCAATGGCAACCATTTAAATAAAATAAATCATTAATTTAAAATGTTTTTAAAAATGCATGCAAATAGACATACAAACAACGCAAATTTCGCAAATGTTCGTTGAAGTCCAAGGATGTTTTTACGGCTAGAAAAATTAGAATTATTGCTGGAAAAACCCTAAAAAGCCCTTTTTTTTTAAAATAGCCCTTCCTATAATATTTATAATATAATACTGATCGTATCCATGGCAACCAACAATCGTGTTTTGTGCAGAGTGTTTAGTTAGTTAGTGTTTGTTTAGTTCGTGATTAGTGAAAAAATAATTTATATTTGATATGCCTCCTATAAGACGAAGCAATTTAGGTAGAAGAACCAGAAATGCTACAAACCAAGCTAATTACCGATCTAATTCACAAACGCGTGAAGCGCGAGCAAGTTTGAATCGAGCTGCTTTTAGTTACGATGTGTCAATTGACTACAGTAACTACCAATGTGTTGTTATTGGTTCTATGAACTCGGTTTGCTCACACTGTAAGGCATTAAAATACAAAAACGAAGCCAATGGATTGTGTTGCGCAAATGGTAAAGTGAAATTGATACCATTGGATCCACCACCAGAACCATTGTACTCATTGGTTTCAGGAATAGGAACAGATTCTATACACTTTTTGACAAATATCCAACAATATAACAATTGCTTTCAAATGACTTCATTTGGGGCAACAAATGTAGTTCGGGAAAATTTTATGCCAACTTTCAAGGTATGTATTATAGCAGTTACTCATAATTATTTTAGCGAACAAAATTTTCTGTCACCAAAGTTAAGATGTGTCACTAATCTTCAATTTCTTAATCATTACGAAATATATCACTTAGTCATCATATTATATTATGGTGTTTCAGTTTCAGTGACACTTTTATTATATTTTATATTTGATAGATATTAGTTAAAACTAAATATATACTTTTTAAGATCAAATATTATTTAAGTTTGATCACCGACAATCCATTAATTTATACCACACCATAATATATTTTTTTTATTTACAGATACAAGGGCAAATATATCACAGAGCAGGTTCACTGTTACCAGTGTCAGATAGCGACAACAAATTCCTGCAAATTTATTTTATGGGCAATTCACCACAAGAAATTGATCTGCGTTGTGCACATAACAATTTAGTAAAGAGGTCTATTGTAGAACAATTACAAACTTTATTTCATCAGCACAATCAATTGATTATATTGTTTAAAACTGCCCTGGATCTGATGCCATCCGATAATCACAAAATTGTAATCAGAGCTGATAAAACACCTGCAGGTCAACATACAAGACGTTTTAATGCACCAACTATTGATGAAGTTGCTATCGTTGTAGTTGGAGAAAACTTGGAATCCCGTGATATTGTTTTACGTCGTCGGAATGATCAATTACAACGTATAAAGGAAACACACCGCTCATATGATGCACTGCAATATCCCATTATATTTTGGCAAGGTGAAGATGGCTACGATTTCTCAATAAAAATGATAAATCCCATTGCAGGTAACTAAAATATTAGTTTAGCTATGGCGATAATATCTCAGTCATTATATTATGTATTTTAATTTTATATTTGAATGTTATTAAAACAAAATCTATTTACAGGTTCTGAAACCAACAAAAAAGTCAGTTCAATGAACTATTATTCATACCGCCTAATGATTCGGGAAAATGAAGATAATCACATATTGAAATGTCGGCGATTATATCACAAATATGTTGTTGACATGTATGTTAAAATTGAAACGGAAAGATTAACATTCATCAGGTTGAATCAAACCAAACTCCGATCTGAAGAGTATATTCACCTTCGAGATGCGATTAATACTGATGGAAATGCACAGAATGTCGGTCGGATGACTATTCTTCCAGCAACATACATCGGAAGCCCTCGGCATATGCACGAATATGCTCAAGATGCCATGTCGTATGTTCGTCATTATGGTACAGCAGATTTGTTCATCACATTTACATGCAATCCGCAATGGATAGAAATCAATCAGGAGTTATTCTCTGGGCAATCACCCATTGATCGTCATGATATTACAGCCAGAGTCTTTAGACAAAAGTTGAAATCTTTAATGGATTTCATCGTAAAACATAATGTGTTTGGTGAGACACGCTGCTGGATGTATTCTGTGGAGTGGCAGAAACGAGGATTGCCACATGCACACATTTTGATTTGGTTGTTGAAAATATAAGGCCAAATGAAGTTGATGCAGTGATATCAGCTGAAATCCCTAATGTACAAGTAGATCCTGGATTGCATGAGGTAGTTATCAAAAACATGATACATGGTCCCTGTGGAACTCTTAATCAAAATTCACCGTGTATGATGGATGGTAAATGTTCAAAACGATATCCACGGACATTAATATCGGAAACAATTACTGGTAATGACGGTTATCCATTGTATCGTCGCAGATCGACAGCAGACAATGGAAAATCAACAATTGTCAAATTAAATCAACAAGATATTGAAATAGATAATCGTTGGATTGTTCCATATTCACCCATTTTATCAAAGACATTCAAAGCACACATCAACGTTGAATCTTGCCATTCAGTGAAATCTATTAATACATTTGCAAATATGTAGCCAAAGGGAGTGATATGGCTGTGATTGGAATTGGTGCAGAGAATTCCAATGATGAAGTTACCCAATACCAAATGGGCCGCTATGTCAGTAGTAATGAAGCAGTTTGGCGAATATTTTCTTTTCCTATTCATGAGAGACACCCTTCTGTTGTTCACTTAGCTGTGCATTTAGAAAATGGACAAAGAGTGTATTTTACAGCACAGAACGCAGTACAAAGAGCTGCTCAGCCACCATCTACTACATTAACCAGTTTTTTTGAGACATGCCAAAACGATGATTTCGCACAAACATTGCTATATTCTGAAATGCCAAAATATTATACCTGGAATCAATCCTCAAGGAGATTTATACGACGGAAACAAGGAAAACCAGTTCCAGGATATACAGATGTATATTCCACCGATGCGATTGGCCGGATTTATTCAGTACATCCAAGCAATGATGAATGTTTTTACTTACGACTGCTATTAGTCAATGTACGTGGCCCAACATCATTCCAACAGTTACGAACTGTTGATGGTGAATTGTGTGTATCCTACAGAGAAGCCTGTCAACGTTTGCAATTGCTTGAAAATGACGCTCATTGGGATCAAACTCTCAATGATGCTGTAATATCATCACACGCTCATCAAATACGAACATTGTTTTCTATAATCATATCTACATGCTTCCCATCAAGCCCAATTGATTTGTGGATCAAGTACAAAGATTATATGTGTGATGATATTTTGTATCAAATACAGAATAGAATGGGAAATCCAAATATACAAATCAGTGAAGAAATTTACATGAAGCATTGATTTCATTGATTATGACATGTGCTTGATAATGTCAAACAAACTATTAATTCAATTAGGCCTGACCGCGCCCAATCGTCCAATGCATGACGCTTTTAACCAAGAGTTGCATCGAGAAAGACTGTATGATCTCAACGATTTGAAAGAATTAATTCAAACAAATCTTCCACTGTTAAATGAACAACAGAAGTATGTATTTGAAACTCTTATGAAAGTAACAAATGATGAAACTGGAGGGATTTACTTCTTAGATGCACCTGGTGGTACAGGAAAAACTTTTTTGATTTCATTAATATTAGCAACAATTCGCTCACAAAATAAATTGCACTTGCACTCGCTTCGTCGGGAATCGCAGCAACTTTGCTTGAAGGTGGTCGAACAGCCCATTCAGCACTAAAATTGCCATTAAATATGCATAGCAATGAAACTCCAACCTGCAACGTTTCGAAGAACTCTGCAATGGCAAAGGTTTTGCAGCAATGTAAATTGATTGTTTGGGATGAATGCACGATGGCACATAAAAAATCTTTGGAGGCTTTGGACAGAACCTTAAAAGATCTACGGAGCAATAATAACCGATTTGGTGGTGCAATGATTTTATTAGCAGAGATTTTCGTCAAACATTGCCGGTGATTCCACGATCAACGCCAGCTGATGAACTCAATGCATGTCTAAAGTCCTCCAGTTTGTGGAAACATGTCAAAGTACTTCATTTAAGCAAGAATATGCGTGTCGAGTTGCAAAATGACCAATCTGGAAACATATTCTCTAAACAACTCATTGACATTGGTAATGGCAAATTTCCTATAGACATGTTGACTGGCTGCATTAACTTTCCTCTAAGTTTTTGTCAGTTAACTCGATCAAAAGATGAACTTATTCAGAAGGTGTTTCCAGATGTTTCTCAAAATTACAGAAACCATGATTGGTTGAGCGAACGAGCTATACTGGCTGCAAAAAACATAGATGTAAATGAATTAAATTTCAAAATTCAAGAACAAATTACAGGCGAATTGATGATATATAAATCAGTTGATTCGGCTACTAATCAAGATGATGTAGTCAACTATCCACCGGAATTTTTAAACTCGCTGGATTTGCCAGGATTGCCACCTCACAATCTTCAATTAAAGGTTGGATCGGTGGTTATAATGTTGCGAAATATCAACCACCGCGTCTTTGCAACGGTACACGGTTAGCGATAAAAAAATTACTAAACAATGTGATAGAAGCAACTATACTCAAAGGAAAGTATAAAGGAGAAGATGTTCTCATACCGCGCATCCCAATGATTCCGACTGATGTGCCATTTGAGTTTAAACGACTACAGTTTCCAGTGCGTCTTGCTTTTGCTATGACTATAAACAAGTCCCAGGGGCAATCATTAAGTGTTTGTGGTATTAATCTAGAAAACCCATGTTTCTCACATGGTCAATTGTATGTTGCCTGTTCCCGTGTTGGAAAACCATCAGATTTGTTTATCTATGCGCCAGGTAATCAAACAAGAAACATCGTATACCACAAAGTACTACAAATATAATAATAATTATGATTCACATGATTAACAATAAAGCGATTACTTACTTTTAAATCATGACAGAACCGTCACCCTGGTGATAGGGCGTTGTGAATAAAAAATAATTAAATAAAACTATAACAGTTAAAACTATAACTACTTACTTTTAAATCATTATATATGTTTTATTTAATTATTTTTTATTCACAACGCCCTATCACCAGGGTGACGGTTCTGTTCAGGAGAATTTTTTAAAATACGTAGGCACAAAAACTGCCACATTACAAATCTTTCGTCGTGAATTCGACGTAATATTAGCACTATCAATAAGATTAAATTAAAAATTAACACACGGCATACGAAAATGCAAAAAAAGAAAGTAACACACGGGCAACGCCGTGTCGGGTCAGCTAATTTAACATAAAAATGTCCCTTATGTTAATATCACAACTTATTTTTAACACAATATTCTATAAAATGTTTAATTTTAAGTATTAGGTTTTTGTATGTAATGTAATAACTGCCAAGTGTGTTGTAAGTTGTTGTCATATTTTGTATGAATCACAATATGCATATTGCATAGTGTTATAATGATTAAAAAAGTCATAAAATTATATGTAATGAATATTAATACCTAAAACAGATTCCTATTGGTGTCAAGTCTAGCAGGTGGATTTGGCATCAAAAGAGTTGGGATGGCATTAGGTTTAAGTTTGACATCCCATCCTGACGATGCAACTCAACTGACTTTTTTCAAAGTGGATCTAAATTCAAAAAGCGGGCAAGTGAGTACCGCTCTGCTGTACATTAGGTGCCGTATGGATCATTATTATATATTATAGAAGTGTTAAATTTGAATCCAATGATAGTTATCATTGTATACGAAAAACGATTCTGAACGAAGATGATTTGTCAGCCTAGGATATAATTTCTAGTGGTTGGTGAAAAAGGTGGTTTAAAAAACCAGCTTATATTAAAAAATATTTTGAAAATTAAATCACGTAAATAAAACGCGAATCTTAATAACTGGTAAAATTTTCAAGTATCTGCGACTTATACTTTTTGAATAATAACAAATATTTAAAATCGTTTGAGGATAAACCGTTATCGTTACGCTATTTCGTTAAAATTTAAAATTCAAACGCACTTAAAATTTTTCCTATAATGATGCTTCGAGTTTTCTCTATAGATACTTGAAGGTAAACTTATGGAAAACTTAGTGTTGTATTTTTAATCCTTAGTTATAAACACAAAAAATTTTATGATTTTTCAACTTCAAATATTTCGCAAATATTCATAATTTTGACGAATTTTCGTCAAAATTTGAACTTCAATGCTAATAAAAAAAAATTGTGCCTATGTATTCTTATAATTTTTTAATCACTATAAGAATAACATATGAGGAACTTTGTATACATTTTCAAGTATTTTGATAGGGCCAAAAAAATTTTATCGACCCTTCAAAAAAAATTTCAGAAAAATTGAAAATGTCAGTTGTCTATAAATAGCTCAAAAAACTCAAAATATTTTGAAAATTAAATCACGTAAGAAACGAGAATCTTAATAACTGGTAAAATTTTCAAGTATCTACGACTTATACTTTTTGAATTATAACAAATATCAAAAATTAAATTTCAAACACTCATAAAAATTTTTGGTCTGAATCCGGTAGAGTTTTTTTTACAGATATTGAAGAAAAATGTATGGAGAACCTTGTACCAAATTTTCAAAACTTAGTTATAAAAGAAAAAAATTTATGATTTTTCAATTTCAAAATTACTTGCAAATTTTGCGTTTTCGACAGATTTCGTAAAAATTTGAACTATAAACGCTTATAAAAAAAAATGGTGACTAACGATTTTTAATTTTTTTAGCTACATTAAAAACAACTCATAAGGAACCTTGTATTAAATTTTCAAAACTTTTTGGTCATCCAAAAATTTTATCGACACTTTAAAAAAATTTCTCAAAAAAATCGAAAATTTCAGTGGTCTATAAATAACTCAAAAAAAGTCAAAATTTTTTGAAAATTTAACTATATACGGATACCACTGACATTAACATTTGGTGAAAATTTCAAGTATTTTCAGTGATTAGTTTTTGAATTAAAACCATAAAAAAAAAATCGATTTGGTCGAAAACTGGTTTTGCGTTAAAATTCCCGTTTTTCCGTCATTTTTTTTTGGTTTTTCCCGGCGCTTTTGAAAACTATTGGAAATTTTTTACTTTTGACCCCCCAAAGTACAAACTACATTCACTTTCATATCCAAAACAGGTCCACTTTTTAAAATCGGAGCACTTTTACTGCTCCAAAACGTGGTGACAGACACAAAAATAAAAAAAAAAAAAAAAAAAAAAAAAACACATCATTGTAAAATCAATACATTCATCACTTCGTTCAGAATCTAAAATATATAACTATAATGATTATAAATTGTTATTAGGTAGATATCTAACTAAATATAATTAACTATACTATACTATAACAGAAATAAATTACAAAATATAATTAACTACTATGTTATATACCTACTTTGTTATATTATATTATTAATTTTAACATTTATGAAAATTAATTGGTACATTATTATTTATTACCTATTTATTATAAATAACTACTCAATATTTATATTTTAGACATAATTACTTCACATAGTTCTGAATGAGTTGTTGGTGTCCACTTATCTCGCCTACAATTTTGAACCCATTTGTCCCTCCTGGTTTTTTCTCGAGGAAAACGGAACAATTTAATTTTATTTTTCCGAGAATTACTACAATTTGGAGCAGTACATGCTCCCATAATAACTATATTTGGAATAATGTAAGTGAATAATATATTTATCTCAAAGCTGCACATACAAATAATAAACCACACAATAGTCGATACCACACAGAAATTAGAAAAGGAACAGAACGATGGCCTAAGAAAAATAACGTGAAATGAATATTCAATGATGATAGGTATAATGTGAAATGTGAATATGAAATTGCCCGCGTTTATTTTATCATTGTTGATATTAATAATTGAGTCGCAAAATGGCGGCGTAGCATACCCATGTTTTATAGTGCCTTAGCGTAACTTTATCAAACGAGTCTATGGTACCAAATAAATTAAAAAGACATTTAGAGCAAAATCATAGTCATATTAGTAAAAAAAATTCTGACTATTTTACGCGTTTATTGTCATCACAAAAAAAAAATTCAACGTTCATGGAACAACGTTTAAAAATATCTGATAAATCTCTTTTATGTTCTTTTAAAATTTCTGAGTTAATTGCAAAGAAAAAAAAGCCACATACCATCGGAGAAGAATTGATTTTACCAGCTTGTAAAGAAATTGTTTATGTAATGTTTGGTAAAGAAGCAGCTGAACAAATTTCAAACATACCACTGTCAAATGATACTGTTCGTCGAAGAATAATAACAATGTCGGAGGATATTGTAAAAAATGTAAATGAGATATTACAAAAAGATACAGAATTCGCATTACAACTTGATGAAAGTACCGATGTTTCTGGTAAATCTCAATTAATTTCTTTCATACGATTTGTCAATGGAAAAAAAATAATTGAACAATTTTTATTTTGCCGTGAATTGCAAACTACAACAACTGGAGTCGATATTTTCAATGCTGTTAATAATTATTTCGAAGAAAATAATATGGTATGGTTGAACTGCATTTCAATTTGCACAGATGGTGCAGCGGCGATGACTGGCCGATTTAAAGGATTTCTAACTCTCGCGAAAAATAAAAAACCTAATTTAATAACAATTCACTGTTTTTTACACCGTGAAGCTCTTATGGTAAAAAGTTCGGATGGGGGAGAATTAAGTGATGTTCTCAAAACTGTCGTTGAAATGATTAACTATATTAAAAAACGACCAGTAAAATGTAGAATATTTGAAGAATTATGTAAAAATATTGGTACAGAACACACTAATTTGTTGTATCATACTGAAATACGTTGGCTTTCAAGGGGTAAAATATTAAATCGTGTATTGGAACTTCAAGATCAATTACAAATTTTTTTTGAAGCTGAAAACATAAATAATTATGCAAATAAAATTGATGATCAAATGTGGTGTGCTAAATTAGCTTACCTTGCTGATATTTTTCAAAAACTAAATGTTTTAAATTCGAGTATGCAGGTTGTAAAGAAAATATATTTTCTACAAGTGATAAAATGGAAAGTTTCAAAAAAAAAATTAATTTATGGTTTTCATGCATAAAAAATGATGATTTTTCATGCTTTTCTTCAGTTGAGGAATCAAAAATCCATTTAAGCATAAATCAAAAAACGGAATTAAAAAATATAATGCATGAACATTTATTGACACTTTCTCGAAATTTAAAGAGTTATTTTCCATCACTTCTAACAACTGAAATACAGTGGGTGGTTTCATTATATGGTCCACGTGGAGAAGAAAATATTAAAAATGCAAACTTATCTTCTACGGAAAAAGAACAATTACTAGAAATATCATCAGATACCACGTTAAAATCTAAATTTTATATGTCTGAAAATGATTCATTTTAGATTTCTTTGCAAAATGAATACCCAGAAGTGAGCAAAAAAGCGTTGCAAATTTTGCTTCCTTTTTCAACATCATATATGTGTGAATCAGCATTTTCGATATTAGAAGTAACAAAAACCAAAAAAAGGTCAACGCTTAAAGATATTGAAAGTGAATTACGCGTAAGTTTGTCAACAATTCGTCCACGAATCGAAGACCTATGTTCAATTCGCTAATCACAAGCATCGCACTAATTTCCATTATAAACTAACACTGTTTTTATAATAATATTTTTTTAATACCTAATTTAAATTATTTATATTTTAATTATGTAAATTTAAAAGATTTGTTTTTTTTTTCAAATAAAATGCTAATATGAACTTAAATGTATTAATTACATAGATTTGTAATTTTTACTTTTTCAAAAATCCATAAAAATTTTTTTAAGTGTGTCGCCATTTTTATGGATTTAAATTAAGGTGTCGTCGTACAAGAAAGGTTGAGAACCACTGGATTAGCTAATCGGCGATCAAATGTTAATCCTCGATTAAATGTCCTTGTGTTGTACGGTTGGTGATTGGGTATGATTAGTTAATCACTGATCAAAACACGATATTATCGTGTTTATACAATATTTTATTATTTTTCATTTATGTTGCTACTCATTCATGGGGACATTGTATTATCACCAATAATATCAGTTATTATAATATTGTTTTGATTTAAATGTTTATGTTTAAATTGAAGGTTACAATTTAAATATTTAAATATTAACTTGTTTGTATATAACTATAATATAAACTATTATATTTTGTGATATAACATCATTATTATGAACACTGACATTAATAAGATTATTAAGCGTACGGCAAATTTCACTGCATCTGAAATAGATGTACTAATTACATTAGTCAAAAAGTACAAAAGTGTAATTGAATGCATGAAAACAGATACAGTAAATGCAAAGTAAGAAATTGAACATAAATCACTAGGTACAAATGTAAAATAGTAAATAACTAACTTGTTTCACTTGTTTTTAGAATGAAAAAAGATGCCTGGATAAAAATTCAAAATGAATTTAATTGTCAATTGCCAGAAAAACCCTCGCACAGCCATTATTTTAAAAAATAAATATGAAAATGTAAAAAGAAATGTAAAAAAACAATACGCTGAGGAGAAAACTTTTAGTCGAGGTACTGGTGGCGGTCCAACTAAAGTGTTTCAAGGAACATCAATCACATCGACAGTTGGTGAAATCCTACAAACCAGAATGACAGGTGAAACCTCTATCTATGATTCAGATACTAGTAATTTGCAATATTGTAATGCTGAATTGGAAACTGTTACATTGGAACATCAGTATATTGAACCTGTACATGTTTCAAATGGTGAATAATGACATCGTAACATTAATGTTTAGTGACATTGATCCTGTTAATGAATCAACAACTCGTGGTGAGTTTAATTAAAATTATAATTATAACTTTTATGTTTCTTATTATTATTGAATTAGCATTGTTCACATAATCACTATTTTAATATTCTGCTATAGAACAATATAATGGACAGTCACAGTTTTCAGCCACCAAACGGGACTGGACAACTTACTCTCCAGCTGATTTGAAATCTAGGTCAAATTTAACAAACAATAATGCAGCTTCAGGTACAATTGTTTATATGAGTTCAATATTATTCTAATTGGTTTAAAAATGACCCAGGTGTATCCACTAGATTTATTATTAGTAAAGCAGAGGTCTTTGAAGCACTTGCATATTTTTTTTTTGCACAGTCACAAAAATAGCAGAGGACAAAACAAATACGTTTCTTGCTTGCACAAAGCTAGTTTTAAAATTTTATTTTGCATATAAATGCATATTTTAAGTTTTTTGGGCATACATATTTATTTCATTATAATATACTTTTAGATGAATAATTTAATTAACGTGAATTTAATTTTGATCATATATTGATATAGTTGTTGACTTTTCCCAGGATCATTTTTTGATAGAAATACATCTTAAGAGTTTCAGAGGGGTTAGATTAATCTTAAATAACTATATAAATCAATTGTTTTTTAGTAGTTGATGCGATTGAAATATTAATTTAAAGAAGTATCTGAAAACCATGAAATAAAATAAATAATTCAATAATTATTGTAACTTGTACTTAACATTTAAATAATAATAGGTATACCTACAGAAAATTTTTATTTTTCGTTCAAAAATAATCATCTTAAAATGCATATTTTGTATATGTGCATAATTGGTACTGTTTAGAGCTACGTGTCCTATGCCCTAATTATTAGGGTTTGGATTTTTTTTGTGAAAAATAAATCTTTCCATACACTTATAAAATGCTTATTAATTATTATGAAATATTATATATTTAAATAACTCATACTCCCATAGACCCATTCAACCCTTTTACAAAAAATATCTCTATGAGTCTATTAAAATATTAGTTTATTAATGTTTTACTCAGATAATAATGTGACAAAAAAAAAAGACATATCAGGACAAAATAAACAGTTGGGCATCAACTAGAGCCTCACTGAGTAAAGAACAAAAGTCTGCTTTTACTGAACATCATAAACTTAAAATGCATCTCAAGCAAGAAAAACACAATTTGGAAACTAAATGATGACTGAAAAACATAAATAATTATGCAAATAAAATTGATGATCAAATGTGGTGTGCTAAATTAGCTTACCTTGCTGATATTTTTCAAAAACTAAATGTTTTAAATTCGAGTATGCAAGGTTGTAAAGAAAATATATTTTCTACAAGTGATAAAATGGAAAGTTTCAAAAAAAAAATTAATTTATGGATATCATGCATAAAAAATGATGATTTTTCATGCTTTTCTTCAGTTGAGGAATCAAAAATCCATTTAAGCATAAATCAAAAAACGGAATTAAAAAATATAATGCACGAACATTTATTGACACTTTCTCGAAATTTAAAGGGTTATTTTCCATCACTTCTAACAACTGAAATACAGTGGGTGGTTTCATTATATGGTCCATGTGGAGAAGAAAATATTAAAAATGCAAACTTATCTTCTACGGAAAAAGAACAACTACTAGAAATATCATCAGATACCACGTTAAAATCTAAATTTTATATGTCTGAAAATGATTCATTTTGGATTTCTTTGCAAAATGAATACCCAGAAGTGAGCAAAAAAGCGTTGCAAATTTTGCTTCCTTTTTCAACATCATATATGTGTGAATCAGCATTTTCGATATTAGAAGTAACAAAAACCAAAAAAAGGTCAACGCTTAAAGATATTGAAAGTGAATTACGCGTAAGTTTGTCAACAATTCGCCCACGAATCGAAGACTTATGTTCAATTCGCCAATCACAAGTATCGCACTAATTTCTATTATAAACTAACACTGTTTTTATAATAATATTTTTTTAATACCTAATTTAAATTGTTTATATTTTAATTATGTAAATTTAAAAGATTTGTTATTTTTTTCAAATAAAATGCTAATATGAACTTAAATGTATTAATTTACATAGATTTGTAATTTTTACTTTTTCAAAAATCCATAAAAATTTTTTTAAGTGTGTCGCCATTTTTATGGATTTAAATTAAGGTGTCGTCGTACAAGAAAGGTTGAGAACCACTGGATTAGCTAATCGGCGATCAAATGTTAATCCTCGATTAAATGTCCTTGTGTTGTACGGTTGGTGATTTGGGTATGATTAGTTAATCACTGATCAAAACACGATATTATCGTGTTTATACAATATTTTTATTATTTTTCATTTATGTTGCTACTCATTCATGGGGACATTGTATTATCACCAATAATATCAGTTATTATAATATTGTTTTGATTTAAATGTTTATGTTTAAATTGAAGGTTACAATTTAAATATTTAAATATTAACTGGTTTGTATATAACTATAATATAAACTATTATATTCTGTGATATAACATCATTACTATGAACACTGACATTAATAAGATTATTAAGCGTACGGCAAATTTCACTGCATCTGAAATAGATGTACTAATTACATTAGTCAAAAAGTACAAAAGTGTAATTGAATGCATGAAAACAGATACAGTAAATGCAAAGTAAGAAATTGAACATAAATCACTAGGTACAAATGTAAAATAGTAAATAACTAACTTGTTTCACTTGTTTTTAGAATGAAAAAAGATGCCTGGATAAAAATTCAAAATGAATTTAATTGTCAATTGCCAGAAACCCCTCGCACAGCCATTATTTTAAAAAATAAATATGAAAATGTAAAAAGAAATGTAAAAAAACAATACGCTGAGGAGAAAACTTTTAGTCGAGGTACTGGTGGCGGTCCAACTAAAGTGTTTCAAGGAACATCAATCACATCGACAGTTGGTGAAATCCTACAAACCAGAATGACAGGTGAAACCTCTATCTATGATTCAGATACTAGTAATTTGCAATATTGTAATGCTGAATTGGAAACTGTTACATTGGAACATCAGTATATTGAACCTGTACATGTTTCAAATGGTGATAATAATGACATCGTAACATTAATGTTTAGTGACATTGATCCTGTTAATGAATCAACAACTCGTGGTGAGTTTAATTAAAATTATAATTATAACTTTTATGTTTCTTATTATTATTGAATTAGCATTGTTCACATAATCACTATTTTAATATTCTGCTATAGAACAATATAATGGACAGTCACAGTTTTCAGCCACCAAACGGGACTGGACAACTTACTCTCCAGCTGATTTGAAATCTAGGTCAAATTTAACAAACAATAATGCAGCTTCAGGTACAATTGTTTATATGAGTTCAATATTATTCTAATTGGTTTAAAAATGACCCAGGTGTATCCACTAGATTTATTATTAGTAAGCAGAGGTCTTTGAAGCACTTGCATATTTTTTTTTTGCACAGTCACAAAAATAGCAGAGGACAAAACAAATACGTTTCTTGCTTGCACAAAGCTAGTTTTAAAATTTTATTTTGCATATAAATGCATATTTTAAGTTTTTTGGGCATACATATTTATTTCATTATAATATACTTTTAGATGAATAATTTAATTAACGTTGAATTTAATTTTGATCATAATATTGATATAGTTGTTGACTTTTCCCAGGATCATGTTTTTGATAGAAATACATCTTAAGAGTTTCAGAGGGGTTAGATTAATCTTAAATAACTATATAAATCAATTGTTTTTTAGTAGTTGATGCGATTGAAATATTAATTTAAAGAAGTATCTGAAAACCCATGAAATAAACCTAAATAATTCAATAATTATTGTAACTTGTACTTAACATTTAAATAAATAATAGGTATACCTACAGAAAATTTTTATTTTTCGTTCAAAAATAATCATCTTAAAATGCATATTTTGTATATGTGCATAATTGGTACTTGTTTAGAGCTACGTGTCCTATGCCCTAATTATTAGGGTTTGGATTTTTTTTGTGAAAAATAAATCTTTCCATACACTTATAAAATGCTTATTAATTATTATGAAATATTATATATTTAAATAACTCATACTCCCATAGACCCATTCAACCCTTTTACAAAAAATATCTCTATGAGTCTATTAAAATATTAGTTTATTAATGTTTTACTCAGATAATAATGTGACAAAAAAAAAAAGACATATCAGGACAAAATAAACAGTTGGGCATCAACTAGAGCCTCACTGAGTAAAGAACAAAAGTCTGCTTTTACTGAACATCATAAACTTAAAATGCATCTCAAGCAAGAAAAACACAATTTGGAACTACAAATGATGACTGAAAAACATAAAATTTAAATTTAAAATTTAAAACTGACAAATGACATTTTAAAAATGCAAAAAGAAGCTGAAAAAGTAAAATATTCAAATATAAATATCTGAGTCACTTATTTTAGTTACTATTTGTTATTAATTATTTTGTTTAACTCATTAAAATGTTGTTATAGATATTTAAATATAAATATCTAAGTCACTTATTTTAGTTATTATTAGTTATTATTATTATTATTTTTTTGTTTAATTCATTAACATTTTATAATAAATATTAATTCTTGTTATTGGTTCGTAAGTCACAACCCATTTAAATTTTTAATAAATACATTTATTTTGTCTCAAATTGTATTGTTATTTTATTTACAAATGTATACAAATATATGTTAAAGGAATAGAGTTAAAAATTCAAAAATAAATAAATGTAGCTGTAATGGCATCCGCTCAAATTAAGTTGTTAAAATAGCGAAGGAACTTATTTCTTGTAATGTTGGCTGCATTCCTGTCTATATTTTGGCCTGGGTTATTAAATTCTGTTATTGAAATTAACGATTCTATTTCGGTTGTAATTCTAAGCATGCTTTCTCCAAAATTGCAGGCTATATTATGTAATACTGCTGTAGCAACAATAATACTTTGTGATGAAGTAATTTTTACATTTATTCCTGTAGCTAATATTGGAAACCGACGTTTCCAAACACCGTAACTTCTTTCAACAGTATTTCTAGTCCTAATTAGTGACTCGTTATATTTAGCTACAGATTCTTCATAAATACCAGAGGCTGAATCAATAACTGTGTTAGGGCTTCCAACCAAAGTCATAACATAGTTACGTTGCGCATAGCCACTTTCAGCTACTAAAACGCAGTCCCTCATTTTGCCAATTTCTAATTTTCTTCGTATTTCTGAATTATTGAAAATAGTAGAATCATGTGATGAACCAGGCCATCGAGCTACTATGTCTTGAATTTTTAAGTTTGCATCACAAATTGTCTGAACATTGATTGAGAAAAAATTCTTTCTATTTCTAAATACCTCTGCATTATCTCCTCCAGGTGATTTAATTTTGACGTGGGTACAGTCTAATGCGCCAATAACCATTGGAAATTTAGCTATGTTGTAAAAATCTTGTTTTATTTTTTTAAAATCATTTTCATTGTTGGGAAAATTGACAAACTGAGGATGTAATATAGCAATGTTATGTGAAACAAGTTTCACAATACGACTTGCAGTCGATTTATGAATGCCAATGAAATCTCCACATACAATTAACATTGATCCTGTTGCATAATACCTAAGTGTTAGGAGCACTTTATCCTCTGGACTCACAGCATTATTCCTATTATAAATGTTTAAACTATTAATAATCATTTAATGCATATTTAAAACAAGAATTAGGAAAAAATAACAAAAATGAGAAGTAGAATAAGTCAAAAAACAATTGAAAAAAATCATAAAGTTAAAATTATTAAGTTAGTTTATATGTAATTAATAAGGCCCAAATTTATATGCATTTACATGTTTTTTTTTAACAGTCCAAAAAATAGCTAGATAGATAAGCTACAAATTTGAATCTTAAACTAATGTGTTAGTATGCAAAATTAAATGTTGTACCGTATTAAGGGGTGACTCTGAACATATTTTGATGTTTTTTTGAAATAATTCTTCAACTATTCATTGGACAATTATATAAAAAAAAGTCTCATATTCTTTAGATAAATTAGGATAATATCCTAAAGATGCCAATTAAAAAAATTAAAAAACCGGACTTTTAAAAAATGTTGAACTTTGTTCGAAGTCACCCGAAAAATGGGGTGACTTCGAACACGACCTTTTTTTGATAGAAAATCGAAATTAAACATGGTGTGGGTGACTTCGAACAACATTTTTCGTTTTTAAAAATACTGCTTTGGGAGGTAACATAAATAATTAATATTAATAATTAGTAATTTATTATTATAAAGTAACACATATAATATCTGATGAATGAATACCTATCAAACAATAAAAAAAATAACAAATAATTAATTGCATATATCTGATTACATAGTTATTTAGTTAAAGTTGTGTGTATCAATGTTAAATGTAAACCGTCCTCGTTTCATTATTTTCTGTGGTACGAGCTTACGTATCACTTGTGATCTCGTAACATTGCTTTTATCTGCATTTTGAGGGAAAATAAAGTATGCCGATCCATCCAAATTATTTTTCATTCTTAAAAAGTTGACTTTGACTAACGGGGTTTCTTCTTTTTCTACTTGTGTAATATACATAATATCTCTTTTGGACATTTCATACTTCACAACGATGAATTCTCCTTTCTTTAATTTTTTATGTTCCGATAAACTTTCGTCCTCGCAAATTTTTTCCAATCTAATTTTTTTATTTTTTTTTTCCTGGTTTTCGTTAGATGTATCAGAATCATCAGGGTCACTATTATATGATAAAACACTGTCTTGTTTGTCATTACTGGTTGAAGCAATATAAATAGAGTTTTCCTGGATCTCGTTAGGGATATCGGGATCATCAGGATCAATGCTTTTATCGATATCTTCAATCCTTATGCTCTTACCCGCCGGTACATTCAATTTTTTTCCTATTGTTTACGTTACTTTATGTTTCGGATTTCTTAAGTCAGATAAGATTTCTACGAAAGCTTCAGTCCATTTTGATTTTTCGAGATCTTCACTTAATTCATCTTCTTCGGGCAGACTTGGGAGTTTATCTATAACTTTGTTTTTATCCAAAGGAAAAATACCGGTTTCCATAAAGCCAGACTTAATATTATCACTCATGCTATTTTTTAAACTATCTATACATTTTTTTAATAGTTTAGGAAATTCACATTTTGGAATGGGTCCAGAAGTTTTTCAGTTTGAGTTTTTCCAATCATCTAAAGTCTTTCTCCAGCTCCTTTTCATTGGTCTAAAAACAGCAACATCCAAGGGCTGGCATAAATGCGTCGAATTGGGTGGCAATAAAATAAATCGAATATTGTTCATTTCACAATGTTTAATAACTTCTAAAGAAATATGGCTTGCGAGATTATCCCCAATAATTACTTTAGGTCCTGTTAAATGTCTACATGACGGAAGAAAACACGATAAAAACCAATCTTCAAAAATAGGCATATCGAACCATCCGCTTTCATTACGATTATAACCAGCTCCTTGAATGCCTCCTTCTATCCATGTAGGATAAATGTGTTTGGCCTTATAAACGGTATATGGGGGAAAAATATTTCCGTCAGCCGATACACAAAACATAACGGACACGCTTGTTTTAGATGTATCTTTGACAACTTCGGGGTGCTTAGTCCCTCTTCGAACTACTACAAGACTTTTACCCGGATCATCAACAAAGTTAGTCTCGTCGTAATTAAAAATATGACTCGGAGGGACATCAGATAAAGTGTTTGAAAGATTGTCAAAATATTCGTTCAATACTGATTTGCTCACTGCCGCTCGAACACGTTTAATATTTTCTCCTATTCGCAATGTAAGTTCATTATTTCGATTAAGAAACAAATCTACCCAATCTTTACCGGGCCAGTTATTTTTGAATCTAGTTTTTTTTCCTAATCTGTCCAAATATGACTTAACTGCCAAATGAATATCTCTGCATTTCAATGGAAATCCCCATTCACCACATTTAATTAATCCAAGCACAAGATTTTTTTCTTCGTCATGACTCAACACAGTCTGCCCACCAGGATTGTTAATTTTTTTATTATCACTAAGCGCTTTTACGTGGTTACAAATTGTTCTTTTTGGTACACCAAACTTCTCGGAAGCTCTAGAAATAGTTAGTAATTTCTTACGGACAGCATCTACAGCCTTTTTTAGCATTGCGCTATTATAATGTTGATATTTACGGCCACCTACCTTTTTCTTGTATGTTCTTGCCATGTTCGAAGTCACCCAAAAATATGACTTAAGTACTAATTATTTCACTAAACCACTTAAATATTGAAAAAATCACTTAAACTAAATAATGATGAGGTACACAATAAAATATCGAATGCGTGAATAAAAGTCGCATTCTGCTATCATCATTTTACAGTGTTGTGCAGTCGTTACCAGTTGAGTTAGTTATTATAGAACGAAAATAGACACTTTATTATAAACCTCCATAAACAAGAATGATAATATACGTATGGAGGTCAAAACACATGATATTGGTTGTAAGACATCCCAAGTAACATTTTATCATGATTGATAAGACATTTAGTTTAAAAGCATGTTTCTGTTATCAATATATATTGATAAAACTCATTTGTTCGAAGTCGCCCCTTTTTACGGTATATTTGCATATTTAGATCATTAAATTTGTATGCATGTTTTAGCATTTATCTAAAATAAAATGCATATTTACAAAAAAAAAATAGTATAAAGTTATTAATGTATTAATACTTAATGCTATGTCCAGTAAGTACCAGTAAGTTTTCTTTATGTGCCACTACAACAATTTATCGTCAATAATGATTTCGACAATGAAAAACTATGAAGTTATGGACTGATTTAAGCTAAATAAATTTAATAAACATGTATTTTTGTTTATATATTTTTGCATATTTGAATCAAAATAGAGCATAAATCCATGCATATTTTGTACGTTTTTAGTGCATTTAATTCCGGACCTTAGTAATTAATAATTACTTTATCATAGTTTAATGAATTAAACAATATTTTTTATAAATGATAATATATTTCATAAAACCATTAGGAAAAACTTACCAATCGGTACGTGAACATATGCGATCATCTATTAAATCGACAATAAAGCGAACTGTATTTTTGGATAGTCGAAATCTGTTGAAGAATTCATCATCTCTTCAATAGGTAAAATGATCTTTTCGAGGTCTGAAGATTCTCGGTTTTCTAGGAAATGCAATCATTACAATCAATTGATCAAAATCTTCATCTTCAAAATCTGAAGCATCTTCAGAAGAACTGTTGTTATACATCATCATAAAAGTAGTATTCAGTTTAACACAATGCGCATTTAAATCGAAATCAAACGCTATTTGACAAACGTAAAACGGTTGAAACACTTGAAACTTGAAATAATGAAATCCAAATACGATCAGAATCGGAACATTTTGTTTTAGCTGATAAGTGATAACTATGATAAATGATAACGAATAATATTCCCCCTCTCATCGAAAATTAACTAATCAATGTTTAATCGCGGTCGAATGGCTGGTTAACTTAACGGACCTTTAATCGACGATTAGGAGGTTAACCGACACTGTACAGTGTACAACGACCCAACTTCACTAATCATAGATTAAATCTTAATCACTGTTTAACCGAGGACGGTACAACTGGCCCTTAAGCAGTTAAAAACAGCCTGTATAGTGTATACAATATAATATGTATTCTTAAATATACGTTTTTTCATAGAATTACCATCAAATACTAGTGGTGTAATGGGTTAGTGCGGCAGTATGTTTCCTGCTGGTAGTGGTTTCAAATCTCTACCACATTTTTCTGTGTCTTCAACTGTTATAATAGTAATAATTGCCGCCGCGCGCTCTTCGTAGGAGCGAGGTCAAATAAAATGTGAATAAAAATGATAATAATAACAATATTATGATGGCGAAAAGTGAAAATGCTAAATTCATTTTTTAAATTACCGTTTTTAAAAAGATAATTTTATAACATTTTTAAATTAGATAGTATTATGTTTTAATAAAACAACTTTTTAAAGAATTACATTTTTTACATTTTGTAGACAATCTTTTCATATTGTTTTTTGTCTTTATTATATATGAATTAATATTATCTGCTTTTTGTTTACATTTAACACAATATATATTTTCCATTTATAAGAAATTAAATTAATATAATGTATATTTGAAACCGTTAAGTTGTGTCTGTTTTAAGTATTTTTCCCTAAGGAAAAAGTTAATAGTTTCTTTAAAATCTGCTTCTTTTAAACATATACTATCCTCGATTGTTTTTTTAGATTTATACAACACTATCAATTGATTAAAAATCTTATAACAAATTCTGTATTCTATAATTCTTTCATTAAGCTTATACGATTTTTCAAAAATTTCCACAATTCCGTTTGATGAAAACATTGTTAATGAAGGTAATAAAAAATAACCTATTGGTCCGATTGTATTCAGAAATAATTTTACAGCAAGCAAACAAAAACTGATTTTTGAATAATAGTTGTAACTTTTTTTATAAACTAACATATTTTTTTCTAAATATGATTCCATTTAAATATGTTTATTTATAATAAATAGGTAAAAAATTATCTATAACTACCTATATTTTTGTTTTTAGAATTAAATAAGCAACAAATTTATCACATATTACTTTATTACCATCTTAATCAGTGATAATTGATAAATAATTTAATATTTTTAAAATTCTTTACATTTAAAAGAATATATTTTTTATCATTAGATATATATTGATCTTCATTATCACATTTAATAATACATAAAATATCATCATCTCTGTGCAAATATTGATCAATTTTATGGTTAGAAATAGATTTCTCAATTATATCACAATGTACTTCCAGAAATTTATTAACAAAATAATGACCAAGTATAATATCCGATCCAGTATGTTTATAAGTACATTTATCATCGAATCCAAAACTTAGTCTTAAATTTTCATCCAATAAATAATAATCATTAGATGTAATTGAAATATAGTTGTTTATTAGTTGTATTTTCATACCTGAAGGTAATAAATTATTTAATTGAGCAATAGTGTAATTTCGTTTTCTTAATAATATAATATAGTCAATTTTTGTCTCCATAGTACCATTTATATCTTTTAAAAAACATTGTGTATAAAATTGTAATTCCATTGTACCAGTAACAGTTCGATTAAATGGGGACTCGTTATATATCCTGGGATAAAATTAAACAATGGAATTCCCAAGGTATTTAATAAATAACTATCGAAATCATATTCATAGTTAGTTGAAATTTTTAAAAATTGGCCAACTATTGTAAGCTTAGTATTACGAATATTTTTGTCACAATTTAATAAATTTTCAACTTCCCTTATTGAATAGATTCCAATAGGTATTTTATAAGTAGTCAGTACTAACTTTTCTGTTTTAACTGTAAACTCAAAATCCTTCTCTATATTTATATAATGCTCATCATTGAGAGGATAGTAAATCATGCTTTTAGTACTTGTTCTTATAAAATTTAGATCCTTAAAACCTAAATATTTCTTTAAGTTTTCGTCTAAATTATAATAACAAGGGGATTCAATTTTTACTTTTTTATCAACAAAAGATATGACTAATGGATTGAAGTAGGTGTAAAATGGGGCTTCTGGAACCTATCCCGCTAAGCCGCCGACGCCGCCACATCCCCACCACCGCACCCGTCCCCGTCACCGCCGCTGACCTGCTAACCACGCGTGGTCAGCTGACCCGCCGCCGACGCGCCGAATACGTATCCTTGCTAACCACCCACCGGCCTCACATCCATCGCCAGCCGCCGTGGTTATCATGTTATCATATTATTGTACATACGCCAGGTTACCGTACACGTACAACTGTGGTATACCGGTATTTCAGTATACGCGGTATAACCAACTAGGTAAGTTTTACCCCCGTATTCACTAGTTAATGACACTCTCTAAAATGAATTAGAATGGCACTGTTAACTAACGAAGTACGATGGTGTGCGCTTGTCAATTCTTCGCTCCTTTATAGTGGAAACGACTCGAAGATTACCTATACCCGTGGTACGTATATCTCGGCGCTGTTTCCTATATAAAGGTAGGAACGCAAGGAAGACTTAAATGATATCCAACTCGGGTTGTCCTGGTCGGAAACACTTTTTTATTAAACTCAAAAACATAAAATAAACAATCAAAAATTCTATTAATTTAGTCCGTACTAAGCCGCCGTTTCACACGTGCGATCGTCGTACCTACACTCTCGCCGACTCACTCAGCGACAGCGGGACTCCCCCTGCCCGTGCGTACGGCGGTCTTATATACCAAATTTTTCTTGTCGCCTCAGCACATTTTGCTTCACCGGCCTCTCCCGTGTTTTATTTAAAAATATTTTTCTTTATACACATTAAGTAATAATTTGGACAACTGTCTACAATATACGACAGTACTATATTACCGTACACACATATCAATGTATATATTATATTAAACAGTTATCATACAAAATAAGTATTATTGTGCACTTTATTTCTAACAGCTAGTTTAAATAAAAAAGATGATAAACTCATTTTTCTCACATATATGTTATTATTTTCTTAATCCAATATGGAAACGAGAATCTGAGCAAGATAACATACTTTCACGAGCTGAACTCTTCGCAATTTACGGCGAAGTTTTTCGAGTATAGTAAGCTTTTATATATTAAAAAAAAAATATATATATAAAAATAATGAAAATTTGCTAATATCATTATAGGTTATGATGTCACTTGAAGATGTATTTCGGTTATCTAGGAGAATTACATACAACCATACTCAATATTATATATTTATGCAACTTTTGTATTGGCTTAAGAGACTGGAAGAAATCGAACCGATAGAATATAGACGGCGACTAAAAGTACAATGGATGGTAAATGCAACTATGTTTTTAATATGGTACGAGTTTCCGTGTGATACTTTAGGTTTTATTATATTTATTATTATATTATTATTATTTATAGATCGAATTCGGATTTTAATATAGATGTAAATAATAGTAGTATTGTACAGAAATTAGATTTGAGTTTAGAAATAATTCTATAAGATGTACTTAGAATATTGTAGTTATACTAAATATATTTGTATAATCAAAACAAATTGTATATTTCATCTATCTGCAATACCTCATCCCTCAATGGCCACCATAGATCGTCACCGCGTATTGTCACGCTTCTATTCTCCCGCAATTAATTAAAACTTTCGTGTCTGAATACACAGCTCACTAAAAGAAATCCCTAACAAACAATAGTATAAGTGTTTAATTAAATTGTGAGTTATTGTGCGAGTGATATTGTTACTATATAATGTATAGGTAAAATAGTACCCGTCTGTCTAGACTCTAAATTTAGTTTATTTAATTCATATAATATACCCTGGGTTCTTTAAGTCAAATGTACCCAGAGATTTCGAAATAAATCATAATAATTGGTTAGGTAAAATATTTAATAAGTGTTTTTATCGTAACTCCTCCATAGGAAAAAACTATTGGATGAGTTATTATATAAGATTTATATTCATAGGTTAAATAATGTAAATAATTTTAATATTAGTTTAAGTAATATTATATTTAATTTAAATTTAAAATTAGGTAAAAATTAGAAGATAAGAAAAAATTAGAATTAGTAAAAACGAAAAAAATTTGTTGTTTAATTTTAGATTTATTAAACATTGATTATAATGGTAAGGTAGTCATGGTGAAAAAATGTATAATACAATCTTTATCATATCTTTGGGTGAGTAATATAAATCATGTATAAAATGTGTTACAAATTAAATAATACGTCGTTGGGTTTTACGAGACTATTTGATCGAAAAACACTACATGTATAAGTATTCTGTTGTTAGCGGAAATGCCCAGTCCCAACCGGTCTATTCTCGACACGCGCAGGTCAGTTTCCAGGGCTGCCACTTAGTCACTTTTTAAATTAAAGTCACTTTTTTTTTGTAAGTCTCTAAAAGTCCCCTTTTTTCACTAAAAGTCACTTTAAGTAGCTTTTTTAAAATATGATTGACAGTTTTCTTAAAATCCTAGTAATTGTATAAATGTATGTATAAAATCATGATATTGATAAATAATAAAATAAATAAGTTATATAGATATAAAATATTATTTACGCTTAAATACACCACTAGGATCGTAACGGTCATGGTTCACTTTTCGCGCTGGCCGTACTATGGTAACCGATTACATACATGATGTTATGAACACCTTATTTCTCGATACCGGGGTTATTATGATAAGAATTAAATATTTTATCGCCACAATTCTTTTCCAAATCACGTTTTGATAACATTTTTGGTTGATTTTTATTATTCGTTTGAAGCATAGAAAAGTAAGTGGATTTGAAGACTTGAAGTATTATTTGGATTTCCTAAGGTTAGATAATTATAATATAATTTACAGTTCTCAACAATGGGCAAGTGTAATTTCAACAATCGTGGCTTCAAAAAGATGATGTATTGGGATGCAAAATATCTGAGTGGTGCAAAAAAAGTGATGATGATAATGGTTATTGCATTGTATGTGAGAACACTTTCAATATAAATAAAGGATATCAATCAGTCGTGCAACATGTCAAATCCGGAAAACATAAAAAAAATGTGAACACTAAAATGTCACCACTTCAAATGCGTTTAACATCTAGTGTCGAAACCAACACTGGATCAACCACCAATAACACAGAAAA